>NC_134365.1:223052886-223057886 GCF_035582795.1 Mycteria americana | reverse complement strand
CTAACCCTAACCCTAACCCTAACCCTAACCCTAACCCTAACCCTAACCCTAACCCTAACCCTAACCCTAACCCTAACCCTAACCCTAACCCTAACCCTAACCCTAACCCTAACCCTAACCCTAACCCTAACCCTAACCCTAACCCTAACCCTAACCCTAACCCTAACCCTAACCCTAACCCTAACCCTAACCCTAACCCTAACCCTAACCCTAACCCTAACCCTAACCCTAACCCTAACCCTAACCCTAACCCTAACCCTAACCCTAACCCTAACCCTAACCCTAACCCTAACCCTAACCCTAACCCTAACCCTAACCCTAACCCTAACCCTAACCCTAACCCTAACCCTAACCCTAACCCTAACCCTAACCCTAACCCTAACCCTAACCCTAACCCTAACCCTAACCCTAACCCTAACCCTAACCCTAACCCTAACCCTAACCCTAACCCTAACCCTAACCCTAACCCTAACCCTAACCCTAACCCTAACCCTAACCCTAACCCTAACCCTAACCCTAACCCTAACCCTAACCCTAACCCTAACCCTAACCCTAACCCTAACCCTAACCCTAACCCTAACCCTAACCCTAACCCTAACCCTAACCCTAACCCTAACCCTAACCCTAACCCTAACCCTAACCCTAACCCTAACCCTAACCCTAACCCTAACCCTAACCCTAACCCTAACCCTAACCCTAACCCTAACCCTAACCCTAACCCTAACCCTAACCCTAACCCTAACCCTAACCCTAACCCTAACCCTAACCCTAACCCTAACCCTAACCCTAACCCTAACCCTAACCCTAACCCTAACCCTAACCCTAACCCTAACCCTAACCCTAACCCTAACCCTAACCCTAACCCTAACCCTAACCCTAACCCTAACCCTAACCCTAACCCTAACCCTAACCCTAACCCTAACCCTAACCCTAACCCTAACCCTAACCCTAACCCTAACCCTAACCCTAACCCTAACCCTAACCCTAACCCTAACCCTAACCCTAACCCTAACCCTAACCCTAACCCTAACCCTAACCCTAACCCTAACCCTAACCCTAACCCTAACCCTAACCCTAACCCTAACCCTAACCCTAACCCTAACCCTAACCCTAACCCTAACCCTAACCCTAACCCTAACCCTAACCCTAACCCTAACCCTAACCCTAACCCTAACCCTAACCCTAACCCTAACCCTAACCCTAACCCTAACCCTAACCCTAACCCTAACCCTAACCCTAACCCTAACCCTAACCCTAACCCTAACCCTAACCCTAACCCTAACCCTAACCCTAACCCTAACCCTAACCCTAACCCTAACCCTAACCCTAACCCTAACCCTAACCCTAACCCTAACCCTAACCCTAACCCTAACCCTAACCCTAACCCTAACCCTAACCCTAACCCTAACCCTAACCCTAACCCTAACCCTAACCCTAACCCTAACCCTAACCCTAACCCTAACCCTAACCCTAACCCTAACCCTAACCCTAACCCTAACCCTAACCCTAACCCTAACCCTAACCCTAACCCTAACCCTAACCCTAACCCTAACCCTAACCCTAACCCTAACCCTAACCCTAACCCTAACCCTAACCCTAACCCTAACCCTAACCCTAACCCTAACCCTAACCCTAACCCTAACCCTAACCCTAACCCTAACCCTAACCCTAACCCTAACCCTAACCCTAACCCTAACCCTAACCCTAACCCTAACCCTAACCCTAACCCTAACCCTAACCCTAACCCTAACCCTAACCCTAACCCTAACCCTAACCCTAACCCTAACCCTAACCCTAACCCTAACCCTAACCCTAACCCTAACCCTAACCCTAACCCTAACCCTAACCCTAACCCTAACCCTAACCCTAACCCTAACCCTAACCCTAACCCTAACCCTAACCCTAACCCTAACCCTAACCCTAACCCTAACCCTAACCCTAACCCTAACCCTAACCCTAACCCTAACCCTAACCCTAACCCTAACCCTAACCCTAACCCTAACCCTAACCCTAACCCTAACCCTAACCCTAACCCTAACCCTAACCCTAACCCTAACCCTAACCCTAACCCTAACCCTAACCCTAACCCTAACCCTAACCCTAACCCTAACCCTAACCCTAACCCTAACCCTAACCCTAACCCTAACCCTAACCCTAACCCTAACCCTAACCCTAACCCTAACCCTAACCCTAACCCTAACCCTAACCCTAACCCTAACCCTAACCCTAACCCTAACCCTAACCCTAACCCTAACCCTAACCCTAACCCTAACCCTAACCCTAACCCTAACCCTAACCCTAACCCTAACCCTAACCCTAACCCTAACCCTAACCCTAACCCTAACCCTAACCCTAACCCTAACCCTAACCCTAACCCTAACCCTAACCCTAACCCTAACCCTAACCCTAACCCTAACCCTAACCCTAACCCTAACCCTAACCCTAACCCTAACCCTAACCCTAACCCTAACCCTAACCCTAACCCTAACCCTAACCCTAACCCTAACCCTAACCCTAACCCTAACCCTAACCCTAACCCTAACCCTAACCCTAACCCTAACCCTAACCCTAACCCTAACCCTAACCCTAACCCTAACCCTAACCCTAACCCTAACCCTAACCCTAACCCTAACCCTAACCCTAACCCTAACCCTAACCCTAACCCTAACCCTAACCCTAACCCTAACCCTAACCCTAACCCTAACCCTAACCCTAACCCTAACCCTAACCCTAACCCTAACCCTAACCCTAACCCTAACCCTAACCCTAACCCTAACCCTAACCCTAACCCTAACCCTAACCCTAACCCTAACCCTAACCCTAACCCTAACCCTAACCCTAACCCTAACCCTAACCCTAACCCTAACCCTAACCCTAACCCTAACCCTAACCCTAACCCTAACCCTAACCCTAACCCTAACCCTAACCCTAACCCTAACCCTAACCCTAACCCTAACCCTAACCCTAACCCTAACCCTAACCCTAACCCTAACCCTAACCCTAACCCTAACCCTAACCCTAACCCTAACCCTAACCCTAACCCTAACCCTAACCCTAACCCTAACCCTAACCCTAACCCTAACCCTAACCCTAACCCTAACCCTAACCCTAACCCTAACCCTAACCCTAACCCTAACCCTAACCCTAACCCTAACCCTAACCCTAACCCTAACCCTAACCCTAACCCTAACCCTAACCCTAACCCTAACCCTAACCCTAACCCTAACCCTAACCCTAACCCTAACCCTAACCCTAACCCTAACCCTAACCCTAACCCTAACCCTAACCCTAACCCTAACCCTAACCCTAACCCTAACCCTAACCCTAACCCTAACCCTAACCCTAACCCTAACCCTAACCCTAACCCTAACCCTAACCCTAACCCTAACCCTAACCCTAACCCTAACCCTAACCCTAACCCTAACCCTAACCCTAACCCTAACCCTAACCCTAACCCTAACCCTAACCCTAACCCTAACCCTAACCCTAACCCTAACCCTAACCCTAACCCTAACCCTAACCCTAACCCTAACCCTAACCCTAACCCTAACCCTAACCCTAACCCTAACCCTAACCCTAACCCTAACCCTAACCCTAACCCTAACCCTAACCCTAACCCTAACCCTAACCCTAACCCTAACCCTAACCCTAACCCTAACCCTAACCCTAACCCTAACCCTAACCCTAACCCTAACCCTAACCCTAACCCTAACCCTAACCCTAACCCTAACCCTAACCCTAACCCTAACCCTAACCCTAACCCTAACCCTAACCCTAACCCTAACCCTAACCCTAACCCTAACCCTAACCCTAACCCTAACCCTAACCCTAACCCTAACCCTAACCCTAACCCTAACCCTAACCCTAACCCTAACCCTAACCCTAACCCTAACCCTAACCCTAACCCTAACCCTAACCCTAACCCTAACCCTAACCCTAACCCTAACCCTAACCCTAACCCTAACCCTAACCCTAACCCTAACCCTAACCCTAACCCTAACCCTAACCCTAACCCTAACCCTAACCCTAACCCTAACCCTAACCCTAACCCTAACCCTAACCCTAACCCTAACCCTAACCCTAACCCTAACCCTAACCCTAACCCTAACCCTAACCCTAACCCTAACCCTAACCCTAACCCTAACCCTAACCCTAACCCTAACCCTAACCCTAACCCTAACCCTAACCCTAACCCTAACCCTAACCCTAACCCTAACCCTAACCCTAACCCTAACCCTAACCCTAACCCTAACCCTAACCCTAACCCTAACCCTAACCCTAACCCTAACCCTAACCCTAACCCTAACCCTAACCCTAACCCTAACCCTAACCCTAACCCTAACCCTAACCCTAACCCTAACCCTAACCCTAACCCTAACCCTAACCCTAACCCTAACCCTAACCCTAACCCTAACCCTAACCCTAACCCTAACCCTAACCCTAACCCTAACCCTAACCCTAACCCTAACCCTAACCCTAACCCTAACCCTAACCCTAACCCTAACCCTAACCCTAACCCTAACCCTAACCCTAACCCTAACCCTAACCCTAACCCTAACCCTAACCCTAACCCTAACCCTAACCCTAACCCTAACCCTAACCCTAACCCTAACCCTAACCCTAACCCTAACCCTAACCCTAACCCTAACCCTAACCCTAACCCTAACCCTAACCCTAACCCTAACCCTAACCCTAACCCTAACCCTAACCCTAACCCTAACCCTAACCCTAACCCTAACCCTAACCCTAACCCTAACCCTAACCCTAACCCTAACCCTAACCCTAACCCTAACCCTAACCCTAACCCTAACCCTAACCCTAACCCTAACCCTAACCCTAACCCTAACCCTAACCCTAACCCTAACCCTAACCCTAACCCTAACCCTAACCCTAACCCTAACCCTAACCCTAACCCTAACCCTAACCCTAACCCTAACCCTAACCCTAACCCTAACCCTAACCCTAACCCTAACCCTAACCCTAACCCTAACCCTAACCCT